>NW_021163049.1:1752500-1782504 GCF_004324835.1 Dendronephthya gigantea
AAAATGATCTTGGCACTTTTCCAAAACTACAGGCATCAATTTTTCCCTGAGAACTTGACCATTTTCAGCTTCAAATAGAGCTTTACATAAAAGCTTCTCATTTTCAAGGACAAATTTGACCATATCCTCAACATTGCTTATTTGAGGCGCATTTACAAATACATTTAAAAGTTTAACAGCTAATAGTTTCATATCAGGATAAGTATTGAAAAGTGACTTTCGTAAGGCAACAGAGTCATGAAAAAGTTTGGTCTCGTTTACAAATTTGTTGCCAATGAAATTCTTCGCCAATAAAAATTCCCAAGGACTAACAACATGAATGGCATGTTTTAAAAAGCATTCTTTAACTTCATCATCACTAAGATAACTTACAAATGCATTTACTCTTGCTGAACGAGTATACTGGCTAAATTTATCCAATAATAAAACGTCTCTTACTAGTTCCTTAGCGTTTAGTTTCTTTTTGCTTTCCAAATTCTCTGGCTTGTGTTGTGTATATTCTCAATAATGGCGTAATAAATTATTATACAAACTATATTCTTTCATACATTCTGGGTTTTCACAACGGAAATTACATGAAGAGGACGCCATTTAGGTTGCATCAGAAATAATACATTTCAGAAAGAAACAAAGTTTGAAAATCCCGCCAAAAGTCGTAGCATTCGATCTTGCCACTGCTGCACGTTGTACGAACACCGAAACACAACATGCAGTGTTTTTACGATCAAGAAAGGTTTTAGACAACATGATAGGGAGGGTATCAAAATTTATTAAAAAAGCCCAAATATTACAGAAATCTTCATTATATAAACCTAAAATTTATTGCAATTTTACTCGCCTTCACCAGCATATTTATGTCCATTTTTAAATTGACAATGTACAACGTCCCTAAATCATTGTTTTTTAAATCAAGTTTGTTCCGCTTTCGTCCCAAGTGAGACAAGTTTTACACTTCTCCTTAATATTCGTCTTTGTTTCCTGACAACAATTGAAAATAACAAAGGATGTGCGAAAATATTCCTGTTCACAACTTTGTTTGAGCTTTGTCTTCTTCGTCACGATTATATTTTCATCACCTGGCAATGCTCACGAGGCATACTGGGATGGATTTCTACATGCAGTGGAAATCATGCTTTGTGCGCGTACAGCGGGATCACCTGGTATATATATATATATATATATATATATATATATATAAATATATATATATATATATATATATATATATATATATATAAATATATATATATATATATATATATATATATATTTATATATATATTTATATATATATTATATATATATATATATATATATATATATATATATATATATATATGTATGTATGTATGTATGTATGTATGTGTGTGTGTGTGTGTGTGTGTGTGTGTGTGTGTGTGTGTGTGTGTGTGTGTGTGTGTGTGTGTGTGTGTGTGTGTGTGTGTGTGTGTGTGTGTGTGTGTGTGTGTGTGTGTGTGTGTGTGTGTATCATAGTTCTTTAATCGTAAAAACAGTCACATCATTTTACTTGGAAGAAAAACTAACAATTAGCAAAATATTAAATAATTCTATAATGCCACATTTTTGAAAAATGCAAAAATGATATTTTTTTCCATAATTTTTTTTTGCCATTATAGAATTTTTTTAATTTTTTGCTAATTGTTAGTTTTTTCTCGAAGTAAAATAATGCAAGAAAAAAATTGGGGGTCACCGTGCTTGTTTTCCAACTATCTGAGGTAATTGGTCATTTTGGAGTGAATTTTGTACACATATGTTGCCATAGCAACGGAAGATCTGTTACTAAAACTAATACGATTCAAAAGTAGAGACATCAAAGTATATAAAAACCCCAATATCTCTGGAATAAATGATAAAAATGCGTTGTTTGAACATGTCAAAGTGATGAACAGTGGAATTTTTGAAAACTGTATTGAGCCACCTTAAGTATAGTCATTTTATATACAAATATATAAATCTTATTTACAACGTTACAAATAAACAATATGCTGTTTCTACTCCCAAATACAACTGCACTGACAAAAAGTTGTTTAAAGTATTCACTGGATATACCTCTGCAACATCTAACTGCTAATGTGTATGAATGACAAGCGCATTTTATTGTTAGACAGTTTGGTTTGGCAGCTACTATGTGACTAGCAACGCTATTATGTTCACCAAAAATAACATTTGTAGTGTGTCAGCAGCAAATCAGCAATGAATGCGTATTTTAAATTTCCTTGTTAAAACGATGTATTAACAAAACCTAAATGCCTACAACAACAGCTTTTTGTACATAACATGAAATCTTGCATGCGTAATTAGAATACATTTATAATTGACTATTAATTAACAACTTGGCTATACTACATCTCTCCCCATTTAAGGTAAAAGTTTTTTCTTTGCATGTTTTTTTGGAAAAATTTCAAACACAAAAAAATGTTTCATAACCTAAAGTTCCTATGTCAAAGTTTCTATTGTCTCTTTTGGATCAAAGTGTCAAAAATTAGTTCGAGCAAACAAACTATTGTAATTATGCTTAGTAATTATACCTTGTTGTTCAAGATTGGTTGTCATAAACAAACCTGGGAGGTTTTCTTCTCAATGGAACATATTCTTAATTCCTATTCATAGAACCACGCTTAAGACCATAGTTCCTTAGTGACCATAGTTCCGTTCTGAGCATCAGCTGTAAAAGGCTTCGGATTAAATGGTGTTGTAAGCTTATTCCTTTTTTGTTGTCGAATCAAGACTGTGTCTCCTATCTTTAAATCACTAGACTTCGCATGTTGTTGACAGTCAGCATATTTCTTCATTTTCTTCTTTCTATCTTGATCAGGTTTGCGTATTGAATAATGAGTATCTTGTTCCTGGTTTGTAGTAAAACTTGAGAAAGGGATCTTCAATTTTTGACCCTTGAGGGCATCAGAAGGTGAGATATTGCTCTATATTGTCGCAGGAGCATGTACAAGGCTTGTTTCCCATTCTTATTCTCCACATGTGCTGCATGGATAGTCTTTTCAAGGGTGTGCATCAGCCGTTTAACTTCACCGTTCGCCCTTGGCCAATACAGAGTAACTTTCCAATGTTCAAATCCCAGGTAACTCGCGAATTGTTGAAACTCCAAGCTGCTACACGACGGACCATTGTCTGATGTTAAAACAGCAGGAACTCCTTGTCGAGAGAAGATGCTATCTAACTTTGGAAGGATAGCTTTGGCAGTTGTGCTGGTCACAATTTCTACTTCAGGAAATCTACTAAATTCATCCGCAACAACTAAGAGAAGTTCACCAGATGGGAATGGACCAACAAAATCCAGTGCAACTTCTTGCCAGGGTCCATTCGGTAGCGGTGTCATATTCAGGGGCTCAGGATGTGGAAAGGTACCAGTAGTTGCTGCTTGGCATGGAAGGTAGAACTTGACTTTTTCTTTGGTCATTTTAGTCTATGGATGGAAACATATCTTCTTGCGCAATAACGTTTTAGTCTTTACAATGCCTTGGTGACCTGTATGAGCTAGATGGATTGCTTTGCTTTGAAGGGATTGTGGTAAGACCAAACAATGATCTCTTAAGATGAGTCCATCACAGACGGATAGTTTGCCCTTAACATTCATGAATAACTTCACCTCTTGGTCGTTCCAATCACTGAGGGTGATTGCTTGAGCAAGCTGACATAGGATTAGATATTTTGCGGTTTCTTCTTTGACTTCATCTAATGTCATGGCTTTTGGCACAATGTGTTTGAATAGATAACGCACATAACTTTTAGTAGAATCAGTGACAGGATTGACAGGATTTGGTTGATGACTGAGAAAATCAGCAGAGTTTTCTGCATCCTTTCCAGGTTTGTACACAATTTCACATGAATAGGACATCAGAAGTAACTTCCATCTGTCAGTTCGAACTTATGTAGGCTTTACACTTTTGAAGATTCCAAGCAAAGGCTTGTGATTGGTAATCACAGCGAACTTCGCACCATAGAGATACAGATGATAATTTCCTACAGCCCAGACAACAGCTAACATTGCTCTCAAGTTCTCTTTGTTTAACTTTGCACCCTTCTCTTGTAAATGGAGAAGTACTTGTCGTAAATTTTTATCATGTTCTCTTTTATCTCGACTGTAAACAATGATATTAATAATCCGATGTGTTCTTACAAACGAGTAATCCAGCAAGCAACTCTGCGACTGCATTTTGGAAAATTTTAGAAGCTGCTTTGATACCAAACATCAAGCATTTGTAGAGTCACAGACCAACATACAAGGTAAATGTAGTGATGTAATGACTTTCAACATCCAGCTCCACTCAACATCTAGCTTCTCACATGTCTCGCACAGACAAATTTCTCCATTTTTTGTTGGGACCACAACAATTGGACTGACCCATGGAGTGGGGCCTTCAATGATATCAAGGTCCTCTAATTGTTGAAGTTCTACTTCTACGGCCTTTCTGATATGAAAGGGAATACGTCAATGGTTTTGGTGCTCAGGGGTGACTTCAGGACCAATATGTAACTTAACTTGCTTGTTTTTTATCTTTCCAATACCACCAAACAAATCATGAAACTTTTCCTCTACATGGGAATTGGGTATACTAATTGTTGCATTAACAGTGATTTTCATTATCCCACGCTTCTCTGCAGTTTGACAGCTTAAGAGAATACCATTATTTCCCTTGGCAACATAAGATTTAGTTTTGAGGCTTATGGACTGGAATTGAAGAGCGGTTTTGACCATTCCGAGAATAGTTTGACTCAGGCTGAGTAAGGGGTGTATGTAGCCTCATCCATAATGTTAACAGAGGCTCCAGAGTCTATAATTGCATGTGCAGGCACGTTCTCAATAAGAATTTCACAATGTGGAGATTGATTTTAGCAAGTGAGATTGTTTGATACAACAAATATGTAATCTGGATCATTTTTGGGCGTTTCTGCTAGGTTACAAACTCTTTGGCTGGGTAGCTTTGGTTTAAAAGTGGATCTGCAAACCTTTGAGAAATGACCAATGTTTCGACACGATCAACGTTCTCTACCTTTTCGCAGGACAATCACCGGTGTGAGGGTAGTTACCGCCACAATTGTGACACATAGTTGTTGGCTTTTTTCGTCCATTCTTTCTCAAATCCGGATGTGAAAGGTTATGCTTCTCTTTACCGGTTGCAACTGCATTGATGTCTGACAAATCAAGTTGCTGTTTTTCTGCAATTCAAGCTTGTTCTTGGCTCCTTTCGTCGGCTTGTGCAGCAGCTCTTATGCGAGGAACAACCCACAAAAATCTGATTCTTAATCTCTTTATCCATGTTGGTAAATGAGCACGTTTGAGTAAATTGTTGAAGCCGTGTGTGTTATGAATCACGGGAATCATTTTCGGTTTGTTTAGCTTGGCGAAATGTGTATTCTTCATAGGTAGTGTTTACTTCGGGAAATGAAACCTTGCATGCGTAATTAATAATTAACTATTATTTAACAACTTGGCTATACTACAATATGGGCGTGGTGAATGCCTGTAATAAGTTAAGCCAAAATACTTTTATTAGATACACAATATCATGTTGTTATACAAATAGTAAATTCTAACTAATTATCTTGACGAGACTATGTTCTACATCATTGATATTTACTAGGCATATGGAGAATTTAAATAGTAATTGCCAAAGTCTTTGTTTTGCAGCTGTCTGCTCCTGCTCACTTTCACCATCTTCCTCTAATTTTTGCTTTTTTACTCTTTCATCATTGGCTGAATGATGTTTTCAGGTTTTAGTATATTTATCTGGATTCCAAGCATTAATCTGAGGGTAAATGACTTTAAAGCGAGTTTTCTGCTTGCAAATTTCTTCACGCAAAGTGATCAAAACAACCAAAATGCAAGAGTCAATTGGCCTGAAGGAAAGGTTATGCATGTTTTTACGCTTTTGGTGACTGGTGATGCCCAAATCACCATAGCAGCTAGCTACAGGATAAGCCCCGCAGTTGTTGGTAGAATAATTAATGAAACCTTCGTTGCAATATGGAATATTATGATTGAAAAAGGCTACATCAAAACACCTTGTCAGGAGAAAGAATGGAAAGCTATTGCTGACAAATTTCAAAGGCAATGGAACTTTCTAAACTGTGTTGCACTAGATGGCAAGCATATAGTTATGCTAGCTCCTGCCAATTCTGGGTCAGTGCACTTTAATTACAAGAAAACACTCAGCATACTTTTGTTGGCGATATGCAATGCACATTACAAGTATACCTTAGTTGACATGGGAGATTGTGGGAGACAGAGTGACGCCAGTGTTTATAATAATAGTCATCTCGGCTATGCAATTGAAAACAACAAACTTGACATTCCTGCAATTACAAACCTCTCAAAGTCTCAAAAAATTCTCCCATATTTATTTGTTGCTGATGACACATTCGGGCTAAAAACACATACCATGAAACCTTTCCCATCGCAGTATCTCCTACTTGATGAACATATATTTAATTATAGGCTCCCTAGAGCAAGAAGAGTTATTAAAAATGCATTTGGAATAGCAGCTTCAAGATTCAGAATATTTTGCCATTCAATTGTTGCAAATGTTCAAAAGACTACCGAAATCACAAGGCAGTTGTTGCCCTACACAATTTTTTAATACGTAATAACTCCTCAAATGCATGCAGATATTGTCCTAGAGGTTACATTGACCAGGACAATGCAACAGGAACTACAGTTGGTGAATGGAGGAACACAGAACACAGCACTTTAGGTTTACAACCACTTAGAAGAATTGGCTTGAATAACTACTCAAGGGATGCATCCTTAGTAAGGCAAGGACACAAAGAGTATTTCAGCTCAGAATGAGCAGTCAACTGGCAATGGCAGATAGTTGATAGAACTGCTACGTGCTATGACAGATACATTGACAGATTAGAGGTATAGCTTTAGTATGTAACAAATGTTCAGATCTCAACTTTATTCTACATCCAGTTGAATGTTGTTTATAAGAAAAAATTTTTAAACCACGAAAAATTTTAAAATACAGGTTGCATGCCATTTTGACAACAAATCAGAAACAAACATTTACCTGTAACATAACTTGTAACAACGTTGATGTGGACAGGCTGAGCAAGAAATATTTTAGGTTCTGATTTCAAATAACAGGTTACATGTGGACAGTAGGTAACCATTTGGTTAACTCACAGCAAACTAAGAGCATAAAATACAATTAAATGTAAACTAGACAGTTTAGATCAATTTGAGTCGCATGATTATAACAATGTAGTGAAATGAGAACCTAAATTTTTTCTCTATGTCACTTTCGTCATCATTAAATTCAATTTCAAACAATTGTTGACTGAGCTTAATCATAGCTTGTCTTTGCTTTTTTGGTGGAAGGGAACATGTAATGGGAATTAGACTTTGGCAGTGCAAAGATACCTCATTTGATGTGCTTTCATTTGAAGGTGCTTCATCTATTTTTTGTTCTGTCCTCTCAAGTTGTTTTAGTATTGCTAGATCGATAGCATCCTGACATGTTGTCTTTGAAGCATGCCTGCTATTTACAGGAGGAATCAATGGGTCATCACTAGTTGTTTGCTTCGGTGTTCTAGAGGGAGTTTTTGATATTGCACTTGGAAACAGGTCACATTAATCTCTTCCAGCAGACTTCGTTTGCAGCCAAAAAGTAGAAATCATTCAACTCACATTTTCCTCATGGCGAACAGTCTGAGAATTTTATCGCTATAAATATGTGACGTCATTAAGCGTATGCGCATGTGTTTCTTAAAAAATTTTCGCTTAGCGCAGAAAAATTTGCAAGTGGAAAACCGGCTTTATAAACTTTAAATTCTATATTTGTTCAAGAAGTTGGCAATCTTTACTGACATTTAAACCAAGTTCATTTCACTAAACCCATGTTCGCATTCCGCCGATGAGACCGGAATACAGGAGCAACATCTCAATGCAGGCTGGAGATTGTCAGGTACTCGTCTCCCTTGACTATCAACATGGTCTTGGAATGCAGGCACTCTTGAACCTCTTGGAAGGGAAAACTGATCGCACAATGATCATACCCCCTCCTCACCATAATTCAGATGAAATCCTGTGGCCAATAAGTTGGGTAGAGAACGCAAATCTGACCAAGAAGTTTCTGATAGGCAGCACTTTCACAAACAGTTCTAGAGGCACATGTGGCAAAGAGACAATTTTTCATTGGATCTAGCAATGTGCCTATTAATGCATATTAATGCATCAATATTGACATGTCTATGATTCGAAACCAGAGGTACAGTGCCAAATTTTCCTTCGATGACCGTATCCTTGGCTATCATCAACTTTGTTTTAGTCTTGCGCTTCAACGTTTCAATACCTCTCATAGATGGCTTGATACATGTGTCAACTTTGACGATGTTTATCGAACAATGTTGCATGGCCTTGGAGAGCTCAGAAAGCTCAAAAAGAACATCTACATGAGTGCCAAGTCCAACAGGAGTCCCTCTGACTGGATTTGCTTGTTTAACTTCTCGTACATTGTCAAATTCTTTCCTTTTTCAGCTGCTTTGTATTTGAAGTGTTTGCAGAGTGCTTCGTAGTTGCGCCAAACTGCTAAAACCGTCCTGTGACTACTCACAACCCATCTCGTACTTAGTACCTTACCGATCTTAAGAAGCTGAACATTTAGACTTTTAGCAACTTCTCCTAGTTTGCACACGTTTTTGGGCGATTGGCTGTAAATTGAATACAGTCTTTCAACAAAAATCTAAAAATGGTTTATTCCCCTCAATTCTTCAATCTCATTGTCAACCGCAAGTTCTAAGCAATTATTCAAAAAGTGCCAGGTGATGAGATTTGGAAAATCATTCATAAGGTTGCCCCATGACTTCTTTCCAGTCAAGACACTAGCTCCATCTGTTGTAAATGCAACAAAATGTTCTTGCAAGTAATCCATGCTATTTTAAACAACCGAGTAGTGCCTTATTAACCTTTTTTGCACTCTGACCATTTGTCAACTCCACCAAGTCCAGAAACAAGAATTGTGCTTCTCCTGACTTTTCCAGTTAAGCTTTTAAAGTAAATTATCAGTGTTGAAATACTAGACACAGTAGTAGACTCGTCAATCAGAATGAACACTTTCCCTTTGTTTTCTTTGATAGTCTTGCATATTGTGGAACGCATCTCATATGCAATATGGTCAATTATAGCAGTTACAGAAGATCATGAATTCAGCCCAGTCCCCAGTGAACGTCGAATGTTGTTTTTCGAATATTAAATTCATGCAGTGATTGCAGTCGACTCTATAAACCTTTAAAGTGATATTTGTTATATTAAAACTCCAAAATACACTTTTAAGAACTCTTTTTGAAGTTAAAATGACGTTGTAAAGCCTTAAATAGTCGGTCACGTCTTCGCAAAACCGAGCAAAGCGACACACTGTACCAAGCACATGAAATGTATTCGTACAGCAAACATGAAAGAAACCTCGAAATAAACAAAATAGACTCCTACCATTCCAAGGATTATAAACCAGTTGTTCCTTTTCACCGCTAATTCTTCCAGTTCTGATAATATTTTAAACTCTTCCCAGTGTTTTATCTGTTTTTTGATTCCACATTTCATATTGTGTTTTCGAAACATTTTTTTTAAAGAGTTTGCAAAATGACCGTTAAATTGCTGATGTTTTTCACTGAAACACGAACGTTTCGTCTTAGCCAATCAGCAAGTTGCTAATTACCAGTTGTCACTCGTTCAAATTTTGCACGTGCGCACAAGTACCACGACCATTGAACGTCCATGACATTTGGGCGACTTTGGATTCTTCTATGTTCTCCCGGGTTCCGGGTGTAATTCCTAATCCCCGGGCGGAATTAGTACCCTCGCACGGTGCTCCACACCGGCTCGGGGATAATAGTACGAAAAACCCTTTTTGTTGTATCTAACCATTCAGTATTTATGACGTCTATATGCACAGACATGATGTTGTTCTGCTGATTCACCATCAGTTTTGCTTGTTTATGTGCATTGCTTTTTAAATGTTTGTAAATTTTTTACGGAGTGAAGTTGACCTAGCTTCTTGCGAATCTCTGTAATGTGCCATGCTTGTTGCTTGCTGTTATGTACTCAGATAATGGCCTTGTCTTCTGTTCTCTTCTCCTTTCCATCCGGAAAATCGGCAAACCAACAGCATAGAAAAAAATTATGGATAGAATTTTGTAAATGGCATCATTGTGCACTAGGATATGTTTTCTGCATTTTGTAGAAGACACATATGAACTGGGAAACTCGCCGCAGTTTCTTGAACACTTGGGGTACAAAGAAAGAATTCTAGTGCGTTTGAAAAAGGATGCGTTACCAACATTACATAAAGCATTAGAAAATCCAGCCATGACTAGTACTAGGACAAGGGATAACACTATAAGAAGACAATGAAAAAAGGTACGTTGGAGATTTCAAAATTGCATTGTTTCAGTGCCAATAGCTGCAAAGTTGCTTATTTTTAAATGAATATTATTTTTTAAAGAGCGTTGCAAGATCCTATAAAGTCTGAAGAGAAAGCAAGTCCTGAGGAACATTCGATAGAAAGCAGTGTTAGCATAGTTGAACATGAACATCACTCATTAGATGCCGACACTATTCTCCAGGAAGTTGAAGTAAATACAATTCCCAGCAGTGCAAGTATGCCCAAACATTCTCAAGCGTTTCAAAATGCACTGTCACAGTGGAAAGGCAACAAGGGTCATCCTGTAAAATAAGCACCGATTGTACATGAAAAAGCAACCACCATTTCGAATGGATGACTGGTCCCACAGTAAATGGCATGCCCATATTTCATTTACTTTTGGCATCAGGAGTTCTTGCTACTGGGATGTTGGAGTTATCTAAAATGCTACACCTATTCTCGGCAGTAAAGATCTTAAACCTAAGACAGCAGGAATTATCAATTATTTTAAAATATTATGTTATCAAAACTGTGTACAAGGTTTGGCAAAAAGAGCAGTTGTTGAGACTAGATGAAATTAAGGGGGATTCAATTATTGTGGCATCTGATATTAATGTTGATAGCCTTGGGGTTCTGGCAGCACATTAGACACAGATCGAAACATCATCTTAGATACACCAGTTACCAAGGTAAACAGGTCACTCCATTTACTGTAATTTTTATAAACAGCCCATGTAAACAGTGTTATTACAATTTTTATCTGTGGCAAACTTATAGATACATTTCAATGTTTCAATCCTTGAAAAGTCCTTAAAAAGGCAAATGAAATTTTTGGAAGAAAACAATATTTGTGTGACAAAACTGGTGACAGACTGTCATATCCAGGTTTCATCTTATATGGCCAACAAGAGATCTGAAGTTGAGCACTCGTACGATGTAAAAGGTATGATGGTTTTCACTCGATATTTTAGGTAAATACATTCAGAATGACCATTCAATAACTAATGTTTATAGGAGAAAGGAAATTCAAATCAATTAAACCATGGATTGGCATGAGTAATTTTTTACTGGTTACAAGTTTTATAACCCCTGAATGTGGAGTAATATACTTTGTTTTATTTCATACTTGTCAAGCACCTTTCCCCTTGTGCTTCAGCCTTTTTAACAGCGCATCATACTCTTCGTACTCCAATACTTTTTCATGACAACAAAACAATTCTATGGCCTTTGGTTTTAATGTGCAATGCCAACATTTACACCAACTGAGACTGTGAAGACGCCAAGCATTTTTTAACCTCAAACACATGGTCGACTTCCTCGTCTGATGATTGACTCTCATCTGATTTGCTGCTATTGTTTGGATTGAAGCCCGATTCCGGTTCAATATTGATAGGGTAATACCTCTTCTACTCAGATATTGTGAATACTTTCCATTTATGGAATCAAAAAGTGCTAAATACTTCGAAAGTGGCTGTATGCATGTTCAATTCTTTTTAAACCCTCTCTGATGTTTATGTTAGATTATTTAGCTTCCTTTTGCAGCATTAAGTATAGCCTGAGAACATTCAGTTTCATCCTTTGTAAAATATGAGCATACATATGTTATGCATTTGTAATGATTAAAATCTGGTTGTAGGTCAACATTTTCCGCAAATCCCTTACTCCCAGCAACAAAATAATTGTTAATAAAACAACTATCTACTGGTCATTTAAGTTGTAAGTCAAAATCAGAATCTGGTGAAATCAAGAGAGCCAAATAATATTCACCTTTCAGTTATACCAATTGAATCTAATATATCTTTTTCGGTAGCAGTTGCAATATAGTTTTCTTTTGACGATGGATTCACGACTTCATCAATTTTCTTTTTGACTAATGTTAGGATTTCTTTTCATCTATTAAGTATAGTGCACTTCGCTTCCTCATCCAAATTCTCATTAAGAAGCTCAGCTATAATTGTTTGTTTGGTAAAGAACTGTCCAAAATTAAAATGACATTGAATGTTTTTGTACTTTCTGCAGGTTTTTGAATGGTTATGTTTTTGATATGTTTTGACTAACTCGTGCAACTCTAGTTCATCTTGTTTATTAGGAGAGTTAGCTTGCACATGTTCATCAATAAATGCTACATAGGCATCCTTGCTCTCAGAAGTAAGTTTTGCACAATCAGAAGTCCATACTAATGCATGTAAGTGGGGAGATCCTCTCATTTGAAACTCAATTCGAAGAGCATAGTAAGTTCTTTTGCCATTTGGGTTACAATGACTAAGAAGAACTTCACTAAAAAATGTTTCTACTCGGTGTTGAAAGTGTTTTGCAACAACAACAGGATTAGCATTTAACATTTGACACCTTTCCACATACGATAAAGCTTCAACTTCTTCTTCAGTTATATCTTTTTCTTGAAACGACATGAAAACGTCATTAACCATGTTGGGATACCAAGTTGTTTTACCATTGCGACTACTTCATACATAAACTTTTGCCAGTAGGGTGGTGTGCCAGGAATTTGCCTCAAAAATAAGTATGCTTGATCTTGACAAACTAGGCTTTTCAATTTGTTAACATCTGACTTTATCTGGGATGCAGTCGCAGGCTGGCCTTGAAGTACTTCACAGGAGATAATTTAATCTTTCTCTCTTCCATATACCCAAAGCGTCCTTTTGGAAATAATACCGGGAATGCAAGTTGTTCAGATTTCTTGTCGGTCTTTATTGATACAGGGTGTCTTTTTTCTCCAGGAGCAGTAGCATATATTTCATTACCCAGTGAACCACTTTGTTGTATAGTAATAGGATAGTCTGGTAGTAAAGATGATTCATTTGTTGCTAATTGATGTTTATTTTGTGGATCATATTCTTCTTCCATATTGTCAGTTTCATTTGGTTGTAATATTACAGAAGACTTATCTGCTGATTCTGTTGTATCTGCTAAAGTATCATGTTGTTCTAAGTTTTGAAGATTCGCACTGATATTATTCATATCAGTGCTAATATTGAAATACAATGGGTTTTTTTGTTTTAGCCAATTAAATATATTTAGAACTAGTTGCAGATGAACTGCTTGAGAATATACATGACCTCTAAATTAAAGTTTGCGTTTAAGCTTGAGCATTATTATTATACCAGACATTTCAGGTGGCTGTGGTTGAGCATTACATGTCTGATCACAGTCAACTGGTACATTAAAAACTGATCACAAAAATAAGGACCTTCCTTTATTCTTGTATGAAACATAGATATATAATAGTGAAAATCATGTTGTTTCTTTGCATTTTGAGGTGAATTTGTTTGATGATATATACGTTTTGCGTTTGTTCTAGGTTTCTCACAATAAGCTTCTTTTTCAGTTGCACCCATTGATTAATAATTCATTTTTCAAGTAAAATCTTTTTGTCCAAAGGATCCATAGACTTGTATCTATGTACATCATTCTCACAAAGAGACTGCTTTTTTACAGGGTTCATTTCCTTGTACTTAAGTTTTAGATTTTCAAGAAGTCCTTGCTTTTTGACAGGGTTCATTTCCTTGTATTTATGTGTCTTAGTTTAATTTAGTGCTTGCTTTTTGATAGGGTCCATTTCCTTGTATTTACGTGTCTTAGTTTCATTTTGTGCTTGTTTCATAAACTATCTAGAAGAGCTTTCTTTTTAACAGGGCTCATAGAGCTATAATTATTTTTCTTTTTTTCACGTACTTTTTCCTTTTGTTTATTGGAAGTACGTTTTCGTAGGAGTCTATGCTTTTCTGACTTTGTTAGTGGTTGTGGACTTGACAAAAATTGAAGAATATATTCAGTTTTCTCAAGGTTATGTTCTTTGAGATAAAGATATTTGCATAATCCTTCAACCACACAACGGAAGTTGGAAAGTTCTTTTGAAAGATTTAGTTGAGGAATTTCATTTGGAACAAGTAAAACATAATTTGTTATCTGTCTGTGCTTCTTAACATGCATTTTTTTCTGAATTATACAAGCTAAATAATCGTCTCCCAAACAAATTAAAAATCCTATTGGTGTTTGGCAAGATTACTTTTTCCAAAGCTATCTTGCTTGTACAGAAGCATAACACAACGTTCCTTCAGGTCTAGCTGTATAGGTTATTTCAATTGTTGAACCACATATTTGTATGCTTTCAGGAAAATAAGTTGATGATAACAGATTTTCATTAAGGGCTACTTGGAATGATTCTATAGCATGTTCAACAATGGTGTTTCGTGTTTCATCATTCCAAAAATTACGGGTCTTCACAGTAGAGAAACAAATAGTGTAAAGAAGGATATACTGATTTTGCATTTTTTTCAAATCACAATTATCATTCATTGTGTCATCCAGAACTGTGAGTTTTGATGTTGAGCAACATAAATTTGTGTTAGTGTTTGGACTAACATCATTAGTATTCACAATTTGTGAAAATTCATTGCTTGTATCATTTACAATTTTCACACCTTTTATTTCAAATATAGCACCTGGCCTGTAAATAACTTTAAAATACTCTGTCAAATTTCTAATGGAGTCAAATTCTAATAGGACGCATGTCCCTTGTGGATGAGGCATACCAAAAAAATCTCTAGCATGGGAATCGAATACCTTTAGGAAAGCATTGGGATCTTGTTTCTCGCTGTAATTGTTCTAAATCAGAATCTAGAGGCATGACAAATGGGACACTTTCAGCCATGACAGGTGAATGAAGGTTACTAGTATAACTTTGACTCAACTCAAGTGAGTGATCAGTATCTTCAACAGTTACCATTGTAGGCATTTCTTCAAGTAGTAAGCACGTTTGTCTTGATAATCTTGACAGTGAAGAATATAACCGATTACCGAGATTCATAATGTAAACTAAGTCTATCAAATCACATATTGAATTGTTGCGATTCAAGTATATCAGAGAGCATAAACTCATAGCTACACACTGACGGCCAGCATTTTGACCAAATATTTCAACATTACCTTGACTATAAGGAGCATAAATAGTTCTTTCAGGAATATTAAAATTAGGACCAGGGTTTACTTAATTGTTGCCACAAAGGGTGAGCTTGCAAAAATTCACTCGGTAACTGTTGTTCAAATCCTTATGTATAATAGGCTTTTGTGTTTTACCAAATTTGAATATGTTGCAATTTTGCTGTCTATTTTTCTTGTTAACTTTTTTGTAGTGCCTTGGTCGATGTTTTGTTATTTCTGAATTCTTACAATGTATTAGTTTTGTTTTAATGTATTGATAGAAACAATTGCTACTTGAAACTCGCTGACGTTCATGACTGAATGCTTTTGTGTAGCAATGAATATGGGATGATGCAGGTATAGTTCTCTTTATTGCTTTTCGAATGGCTTTTCTCAACTTTCTACTCTTTGTGAATAGGCGGCAGAGTCTCTTAGCCAGAGTTCTGCTTGGTTCTTGTTCATGACAACCTATCCTTTTGGCATTTTTATCAGATATAAATTTCACATAAGGAGATCTAAAACAATGTAATTGAATTGGTGTAATACTATTGGTACAGGTTCGAAAACTGTTGGTATCATGTACACTTTTGCTTTTTGTACTGTTGGATGTTGTACTGTTGTCATTCATACTTTTGGGATTCTTTGTTATTATACATTTTGTATTCATTAATATGAAATTATTCATTGATGTAACTTTAGGTAATGATGTAAATTCACTCAGTTGCTTAACTTTGTTTACTGATTTAACTTCATTAATTAATATAACTTTATTCATTGTAACTTCACTGTTGGCATTCAAAGTTAAGTTGGCATTCAAATGTGACTTGGTATTCAAATGTGCATTCATGGAATTCACACTCAAGAATGTTAAATATTTTTGCAATTTCTTGCATATGAGCATCAAAACCTGGATATTAGAACAAAAATAGGGTGTTATATGTTTGGCAAATCAACAATTTAATAGGACAGTTTTAATAGGTCGGCGTTAGATCATATCGAATTAACGTACATGACGTCATAAAGTTTTCAATAACCCTACCGTAATTAAGGTAAAGCCAAAGATACTATTACATAAGAATATGATCACTCCTATACTGGGTATGAGGGTAACAGACATTTACACTTTCGTGTACATTTATAAATGTGTAAATGTATCATCATTCATCGCCATTTTTATTTTATCATTTTTATGAACCAGCTCTGGAAAGACTTCATGTAAGACTTCTGTTATTATACTTCCGTTATTGCACAAAATCATCTCCAAACCTCCCTAAATGCCAAATGATGTACATCATTCATCTGTGTAACCCAGGGCTTCTCGGTCAGAAATGAAGTTGTTTTGGGTTAACTGTAGAAATGCCAACTTCTGTTGCCCAAAACTACGACTACTGAAAGGAAAAAAGACCATGGCATTTTAAGACTCGCTGCGCATACGCAGGCGGAGTGATAAGCCAGTTCATACAAAACTTTCTTTTGAGTACCACTGCACCTCTGGGAAAGTTAATTACCCACAGCCACCAATCCGGTGAACAGTAATTCTATATCCATTAGATATGGAAGACTCAGTTTGCTGTAGGTAGAAACCACTGCACAAGTTGTAAGAAAACAATTTCCTTTGAGACCTGCTGCTGCAAAGACTATTCATTGATCACAAGGCAACACTGAACAAATAATTGTTGTTAATATTAGTACAAAAAGAGCCATCCCTCATATGCATTATGTTGGTTTAAGCAGAGTTACAACATTTGGAGGTCTATATATCACAAACCTTTGTGAAGAAAAAATAGCTGTCAATCCTCATGTTGCAGCTGAAATGGAATTGAGAAATGAAAATGCATTGAAACTTAGTCTCACTCCTGTCTTTAAGATGGACCAAGTATCATTTATACGGTGGCCAATATGTGTCATCGCATACCGTCTCTAATCTCACATATACAATCGGTATGACTTCTAGTGTAGTCCCTAAAACGTGGAAATCAGCCAATCACGGTCCATGCCAGTTAAATATGGGGTTCCTCAAGGATCGGTGTTTGGCCCTATTCTGTTCTCTCCCAACTGCCCTATTCTGTTCTGTAACAACCTGCCCGAAATCTGCGATGATGAAAGTGATATTTACATGTATGCTGATGACACCACCATATGTAATCGGCCAAACTCACAATTTTGTAGCCACAACACTCAATAGAGTCCTATGCAAGCTACATGAGTGGTGTTGCAATTATTTTTTAACACCACACCTGGACAAAACTGAATTTATGATACTGGGGCGAGGTAAATTCGTGGGGCCATTACAGGGTATTAAATTAGGAAATACTTATCTCAAACAATTCGAGACTTCTAGATGTTTAGGAAGTGAAATAGATAGTAAATTAAAGTGGTTGAACGTAATTGAACTGACTAGGTCATTCGCACAAAAACTTAATCTTTTAAAGTCTCTTTATTTTTTACCAGTTAAGGCAAAAGCTGATTTTTACTTTAAAGTTATATTACCCTCAATCACATACGGATTTGTAATATGGGGATCATGTAGGAAAACCCTATTTGATGAACTGGAAGGTACACATGTACGGGGGCCAAAGTCATTTACAAGTTGGACTTGCAAACACCAACACAGGATCTCCTGGCTCAAACAAATTGGAAACCCCTGGAGAAGTTATATTCTCAGAGATTGTTATTTCTAGCACAAAATAGCTCTCACTACACATTTCAAAATTCTCACTACACATTTCAAAACTCTCACTACATATTTCAACCATGAACAACTTTGCATGTTGAGCTTTAAGTTGTTGCTCATCGTAAAGCATTACTCCAACATTTACCTTGACTGTTTCATCAAGATCTTCATCCAAAACGCGCTTCCTTTTGCCCTTCCCACCATAAGGACAGAAGTGGTGTGCTCTTTCCTTTTCCTTTAGTAATTAAATCAAAACTCTTTGAAGGAAAGCTGGTATGTTTTTTCTTCTTTAAAGTGCTACTGCAACAAATTTTTTGACCCCTTTTTTATTGCATTAATTTGTGGGAACCACTGAGTATTTTCATAAAATACACAAGTTAGTAGCATAGTTACTACTCTAAATAAAGTAAGCATTTTGATTCAACGTTTCGACTTTATTTAGTCATCATCAGGATTAATTTACATGTGCATGCATTGTATATACTATATGTAATTTGTATATATTAGACTTTGATGACAAACGCCTACATGATGACCATAAGCGCATTAAAATTCTCGAGGAATTGAATAACAAGTACCCTGTTCTGAAACCTAAAAAAAGCCAGTGGCGTCGTCTTACTAAAGAGAGAAGATTACTTGAACGGTATGACCAACTTGTTTGCTGACCCTTCTAAATTTCGTAAGCTCAACAAGCATGATTCTTTAACACAACTTACAACTCTACAAAGCTACCTAAGAACGATACATAACCAAGGCGAAATTAACAATGACAAATACAATTTCATTCGTCTACAATCAACAAAACCAGCACGAGCACACAGCCTTCCTAAAACGCATAAATCCTATGATAATTTACCACCTCTAAGACCTATTATTGACACGACTGGCAATGCTTATCATCCTGTAGCTACCTTTTTGTCTCGTTTACTCAACCCACTAATGCATAACGAATTTAGCTTAAAAGACAGTTTCGACGTGGTAAACAGAATCCATAACATTCCTGACAAACTATTCACAGACGGTTACAGGTTTATATCTTTTGATGTCAAATCATTATTTACCAACATACCACTTCACAAAACTGTCAATATTATTTTAAAAAAGATTTACAAAAAAGATTTACAACGACAACATTATAACAACCACACTGAAGAAATGTACACTTAAAAAACTGCTCCTTGATGCTTGCACTAAAACTCAATTTCTCTCCAATGAAGATCTTTACCAACAAATTGACGGTGTTTCTATGGGTTCGCCTTTAAGTCCCACGCTAGCAAATATCATCATGATTGCATTAGAGGACAAAATAATAAACGACCTTTTCGAAAATGACACCATGCAATTTTATATAAGATTTGTTGATGACACACTAGTTTTGGCCAAACAGTCTGATATCAATTTGATTTTGAATAAACTTAACAGTTACCACCTGGATATACAGTTTACACATGAGGAGTTTAGCAATAATAACGAAGTCCATTTCTTGGACATCAAATTGACATCTAACGGCACTTCGATCTTTCGTAAAAATACCCATACGGGCCAGTATATTCACTTATCTAGTTTTACTCCATGGTCGTACAAAATTGCATGGATTAGGTCACTTATACACAGAGCTTACAAAATTTGCAGTAACAACAGTTAAATTTCACACGAGATCAAAAACATTTGTAAATTTATGTCTTGGAACTGTTTTCCCAAGAGCTTGGCTAACAAACTTATACAGAAATTCACACCTAAGGCTGATCAAGTCAACTTAATCTCTAACAGCATCGAAGACCAAACAGACCAAATTCGCAAAATTTACATTCGCTTTCCACATATAGGGAAACGAGAACTGATCTTATGCACAAATTTAAACTCAAAATTTCTCGTTTACTAAAACAACCATGTAAATTCATTGTGTGCTGGGACACCACAACAACAGGCTGCTTTGTTTCATGCAAAGATAAAACACCGAAAGAGTTTCAAAGTTCAGTTGTTTACAAATTTTCATGGCCAGGGTGCTCCAAAGCATACATAGGAAAGACAGACAGATGCCTCTATACAAGACTCAACGAACATGCAACAACAGACAAACAATCAGAAATTTATAAACACATTAACACTTGTGAACAATTTAACCACCTGACAAATCTATTACAACTTAACATAGACGAACCCAGCACTGAACAATTTAATTTGACACTCTTCCTATTGAACAACTGTCACATCATAGATAGTGCTAAGCATTGGTCAAATCTACTGTTCAAAAAATGCACTCGCCATTCGTCGACAAAAAACGGAGCTTAATCATGGCACAAAGGCATCCAAAGAACTATCGGTTTTCTCTTGAACAATATCAAATTACATATAGTATATACAACGCATGCACATGTAAATTAATCATTCCTGATGATGACTAAATAAAGTCGAAACATTGAGTCAAAATGCTTACTTTATTCGGAGTTACTATTGTTGTGTATTAAAGTGCTCACTTTCCCGATTTCATTTCTGAGAACAGAATCAAAATTGACTTTCTCAAAAGATTTTTATAGCTCTCCAAAGTCGCGATTTTTGCCCCTTCCTGTGCAAACTTTTGCCCCACCATATTGTGGTTTGTGACGTAGAAAAGAGTACCGATTCTTAGCATGACGTAAAAATACTAGTGTTAAAGGACATTGGCAACGAAAATCTTTATTGCCCTTTTCTATTATATGTACCTATGGAATACTTAATTCCCCATTTTCGCCTTACCATCAGGTTTTGATTTCGCTAAAATTTTAAATAAAGTTGAATTATTGTCTGCCATTTTGAAAAAATAAGCGCGTATATTAGACGTGTTTAGTTAAATGCGCTTACGCTTCAGAAGCCGACTGCAATAATATATCTAATTTAGCAAGTGTTTATGTGCAACACTTTCGACTCTGTGACCTTTTAAACGCGCTAACGCTTCCGATGCCGACAAAGTAATCTTCGAAAATATTTGTACGCAAACAAATCAAATTTGAAAAGTCTTCATCTGCAACACTTTGCTGCTGTGCCGCAATTGTGAATTGTTTTGATCGGAAGCTGGGAAGCAAAGCTTGTAATATAATATACAAGTCGGCATGACAAAATGACAGCACATTAGATCATATGTTGGTATTATGTTGACATGTGTTTGCATTCATGGTTTATCCGGATGCAGGTGCTGCTGCCGAAATAGCTGTGAAGCGCTTGTAAATTTATTCAGATCAAATTTATTGTCTTTGAAGAAGCGATTCTAGATGTCTTTGGTCAATGCGGTCAGTGTGGTGCAAAATGTGTTATGACCATTGCAAGTCAAATTGGTTCCTCGTGTTGCATTGGTGTCACATGTACGGTCCAGCCTGAGCATAATTTTCAGTGGACGACTGGTCCCTCGTTATCCAAAATGCCAGTATTTCATCTGCTACTAGCATCTGACATTCTTGCAACCGGAATGGAATCCTCAAAAATTCTTTGTCTATTTCGTTCACTGAACATTCCTAACCTGAAGCAACGGAAGCTGTCGAATATCTTAAAGAATTATGTCATTCCCTCAGTTTATGAAGTGGGGAAAGGGGAACAATCCGCTAGGTTAGGGGATATAGGAGATGAACGAATTGTCATTGCATCGGATATGCGCTTGGATCAGGTAGTACGCTGGACATGGGACGGAATATCATATTAGATACCCAAGTAATCAAAGTAAGTTTGAAACCTGAATATGGGAAATTTAATATAAAATTCCCAGTAAAATAAAATTGGATGAAGAAATTTGCTTTTTGGACATCTAAGTTCTTTACATATTCTTGTTTTTTTAATCCACTGAAGTGAAGAATTCCAACGCTATGGAACTGGAATCCCTTAAGAGACAGTTGAAATACTTGGAGGACAATGGCACTAAAGTTGACAAGTTGGTTACAGATAGGCATATCCAAGTGTCCACATACATGGCAAATGAGAAGCCACAGGTGGAGCATGCCTATGATGTATGGCATGTAGCAAAGGGTACAGTAAAACATTATAACTAATAAATCTGAAAATAATTCGCTTTATATGCCAATTATACCCTTTTTGGTGATCTGCAATACCAATATAATAAACATGAAATTAAAATCAGGAATTTCTAATTTTCAAGGAGAAAAAAAGAAGCTAACAAAAGTCGCCAAGAAAAAGAAATTCAGGAAAATTCAGCCATGGATTGGGGTATCTATATAAATATAATTCTGTATCAGTTTACATAGCAATTGTCATTAGTTATCTTAGTTATTAATATTTTTTCATTTACTTGACAGTCAATCATTAATCATATTTATTGGGTTTGTGACTCAGTGAGACTGAGGATGAAAGGGAGGAAAAATGGCGCACAGTATTCTAAACCATATAATCAATGTTCATGAACATGCTGGCCATAAAGTGGTTGTAAAATGTCTCCACGGCAGAATTGAAAGAGACTGGATTAAAAAAGGTTATATAAAAATAGAGCAACACTATGGATGAATATATATATATATATATATATATATATGTAATGTGTGTATAAATGATTACAGGATCAGCTGCTCACCAAAAATTGGAAGAGATGTTAACAAGGCCACGGCTCATTTCTGCAATGCGCAAGTTATTGAAATATGATCAGACATCTGGTTTGGAGGCCAAACATGCTTTAGACAACTTACTGGCCTCAAAGAACACATATATATATATTGTAATATGTGTATACATGATTACAGGATCAGCTGCTCACAAAAATTTGGAAGAGATGTTAACAAGGCCACGGCTCATTTCTGCAATGCGCAAGTTATCGAAAATATCATCAGACATCTGGTTTGGAGTCCAAACATGCTTTAGACAACTTACTGGCCTCAAAGAACACTTATCATTATTATCATTCATTGAGTGCAAGGTAAAATTTTTAAGTTTGTCCAACACACTGTTTGACAATTGTGACATGCAAAAGGCTTTATTATCATATGTGTATTTCAAACCAGATTGTACTGTTCAAACTTTCACTACAATGAAAACAGCAACAGAAAGCAGGCAACAACTGCTGATGGAAAGCTGAGATGGGCCATATCTTATCCAAAGGCTTTAAAGGAGAGAAAGCTGTGGCAAAACCTTTAAAAGAAAAACCGACCTATGGTATGAATTTCATCTTCCTGTTAAAAGGCCATATATACAGCACACTTTTAAGCAGGCAAAAATCATAGATATTTATTATATACCATGTTGATAAGTTCACAAACTTTAAATCTAATTTTATAGAGTATGTACATTTGATATTAAGTCAAGTTATAAAAATCCGAAAGCAGTACCCTACATTGAAGAAGGCCAAAGAACATGCAAGCAATGTACTACCTCCAGAGCCACAATCACTTGTACAAATATATCAACATTTGCAGATGTAACTGCATAACGACATGTAAAAGGACGAAACTCTGCATTGTTAATAACAACATAAGCCAAATCACAGTCGTTCCCAACTTGGCCTTGTAGCTCAGACGGTAGAGCATCGTTCTAGAAATGCGAAGGTCGCGGGTTCGATTCCCACCGCGGTCAAGTAGAATTTTCTGCTTGCCCGGTTGGTCATACTTGTGCAGAAGAACAAATACACCTTACATAAATATCCACAAGTGAACACATGGCTCAATTGAGAGCAAAAAAAACGTACAAATATATCAACATTTGCAGATGTAACTGCATAACGACATGTAAAAGGACGAAACTCCGCATTGTCAATAACAACATAAGCCAAATCACAGTCGTTCCCAACTTGGCCTTGTAGCTCAGACGGTAGAGCATCGTTCTAGAAATGCGAAGGTCGCGGGTTCGATTCCCACCGCGGTCAAGTAGAATTTTCTGCTTGCCCGGTTGGTCATACTTGTGCAGAAGAACAAATACACCTTACATAAATATCCACAAGTGAACACATGGCTCAATTGAGAGCAAAAAAAAAACGTACAAATATATCAACATTTGCAGATGTAACTGCATAACGACATGTAAAAGGACGAAACTCCGCATTGTCAATAACAACATAAGCCAAATCACAGTCGTTCCCAACTTGGCCTTGTAGCTCAGACGGTAGAGCATCGTTCTAGAAATGCGAAGGTCGCGGGTTCGATTCCCACCGCGGTCAAGTAGAATTTTCTGCTTGCCCGGTTGGTCATACTTGTGCAGAAGAACAAATACACCTTACATAATATCCACAAGTGAACACATGGCTCAATTGAGAGCAAAAAAAAGTACAAATATATCAACATTTGCAGATGTAACTGCATAACGACATGTAAAAGGACGAAACTCCGCATTGTCAATAACAACATAAGCCAAATCACAGTCGTTCCCAACTTGGCCTTGTAGCTCAGACGGTAGAGCATCGTTCTAGAAATGCGAAGGTCGCGGGTTCGATTCCCACCGCGGTCAAGTAGAATTTTCTGCTTGCCCGGTTGGTCATACTTGTGCAGAAGAACAAATACACCTTACATAATATCCACAAGTGAACACATGGCTCAATTGAGAGCAAAAAAAACGTACAAATATATCAACATTTGCAGATGTAACTGCATAACGACATGTAAAAGGACGAAACTCCGCATTGTCAATAACAACTAAGTAAATCACAGTCGTTCCCAACTTGGCCTTGTAGCTCAGACGGTAGAGCATCGTTCTAGAAATGCGAAGGTCGCGGGTTCGATTCCCACCGCGGTCAAGTAGAATTTTCTGCTTGCCCGGTTGGTCATACTTGTGCAGAAGAACAAATACACCTTACATAATATCCACAAGTGAACACATGGCTCAATTGAGAGCAAAAAGTACAAATATATCAACATTTGCAGATGTAACTGCATAACGACATGTAAAAGGACGAAACTCCGCATTGTCAATAACAACTAAGTAAATCACAGTCGTTCCCAACTTGGCCTTGTAGCTCAGACGGTAGAGCATCGTTCTAGAAATGCGAAGGTCGCGGGTTCGATTCCCACCGCGGTCAAGTAGAATTTTCTGCTTGCCCGGTTGGTCATACTTGTGCAGAAGAACAAATACACCTTACATAAAATCCACAAGTGAACACATGGCTCAATTGAGAGCAAAAGTACAAATATATCAACATTTGCAGAAGTAACTGCATAACGACATGTAAAAGGACGAAACTCCGCATTGTCAATAAAAACTTAAGTAAGATCACAGTCGTTCCCAACTTGGCCTTGTAGCTCAGACGGTAGAGCATCGTTCTAGAAATGCGAAGGTCGCGGGTTCGATTCCCACCGCGGTCAAGTAGAATTTTCTGCTTGCCCGGTTGGTTATACTTGTGCAGAAGAACAAATACACCTTACATATATATCCACAAGTGAACACATGGCTCAATTGAGAGCAAAAGTACAAATATATCAACATTTGCAGAAGTAACTGCATAACGACATGTAAAAGGACGAAACTCCGCATTGTCAATAACAACTTAAGTAAATCACAGTCGTTCCCAACTTGGCCTTGTAGCTCAGACGGTAGAGCATCGTTCTAGAAATGCGAAGGTCGCGGGTTCGATTCCCACCGCGGTCAAGTAGAATTTTCTGCTTGCCCGGTTGGTCATACTTGTGCAGAAGAACAAATACACCTTACATAATATCCACAAGTGAACACATGGCTCAATTGAGAGCAAAACGTACAAATATATCAACATTTGCAGAAGTAACTGCATAACGACATGTAAAAGGACGAAACTCCGCATTGTCAATAACAACTAAGTAAATCACAGTCGTTCCCAACTTGGCCTTGTAGCTCAGACGGTAGAGCATCGTTCTAGAAATGCGAAGGTCGCGGGTTCGATTCCCACCGCGGTCAAGTAGAATTTTCTGCTTGCCCGGTTGGTCATACTTGTGCAGAAGAACAAATACACCTTACATAAATCCACAAGTGAACACATGGCTCAATTGAGAGCAAAAAAAAACGTACAAATATCAACATTTGCAGAAGTAACTGCATAACGACATGTAAAAGGACGAAACTCCGCATTGTCAATAACAACATAAAAATCACAGTCGTTCCCAACTTGGCCTTGTAGCTCAGACGGTAGAGCATCGTTCTAGAAATGCGAAGGTCGCGGGTTCGATTCCCACCGCGGTCAAGTAGAATTTTCTGCTTGCCCGGTTGGTCATACTTGTGCAGAAGAACAAATACACCTTACATAATATCCACAAGTGAACACATGGCTCAATTGAGAGCAAAAAAAAGTACAAATATATCAACATTTGCAGAAGTAACTGCATAACGACATGTAAAAGGACGAAACTCCGCATTGTCAATAACAACATAAGTAAATCACAGTCGTTCCCAACTTGGCCTTGTAGCTCAGACGGTAGAGCATCGTTCTAGAAATGCGAAGGTCGCGGGTTCGATTCCCACCGCGGTCAAGTAGAATTTTCTGCTTGCCCGGTTGGTCATACTTGTGCAGAAGAACAAATACACCTTACATAAATCCACAAGTGAACACATGGCTCAATTGAGAGCAAAAGTACAAATATATCAACATTTGCAGAAGTAACTGCATAACGACATGTAAAAGGACGAAACTCCGCATTGTCAATAACAACTAAGTAAATCACAGTCGTTCCCAACTTGGCCTTGTAGCTCAGACGGTAGAGCATCGTTCTAGAAATGCGAAGGTCGCGGGTTCGATTCCCACCGCGGTCAAGTAGAATTTTCTGCTTGCCCGGTTGGTCATACTTGTGCAGAAGAACAAATACACCTTACATAAATATCCACAAGTGAACACATGGCTCAATTGAGAGCAAAAGTACAAATATATCAACATTTGCAGATGTAACTGCATAACGACATGTAAAAGGACGAAACTCCGCATTGTCAATAACAACTAAGAAATCACAGTCGTTCCCAACTTGGCCTTGTAGCTCAGACGGTAGAGCATCGTTCTAGAAATGCGAAGGTCGCGGGTTCGATTCCCACCGCGGTCAAGTAGAATTTTCTGCTTGCCCGGTTGGTCATACTTGTGCAGAAGAACAAATACACCTTACATAAATCCACAAGTGAACACATGGCTCAATTGAGAGCAAAAAAAAACGTACAAATATATCAACATTTGCAGAAGTAACTGCATAACGACATGTAAAAGGACGAAACTCCGCATTGTCAATAACAACATAAGTAAATCACAGTCGTTCCCAACTTGGCCTTGTAGCTCAGACGGTAGAGCATCGTTCTAGAAATGCGAAGGTCGCGGGTTCGATTCCCACCGCGGTCAAGTAGAATTTTCTGCTTGCCCGGTTGGTCATACTTGTGCAGAAGAAAAATACACCTTACATATAATCCACAAGTGAACACATGGCTCAATTGAGAGCAAAAAAAAGTACAAATATATCAACATTTGCAGAAGTAACTGCATAACGACATGTAAAAGGACGAAACTCCGCATTGTCAATAACAACAAGTAAGAAATCACAGTCGTTCCCAACTTGGCCTTGTAGCTCAGACGGTAGAGCATCGTTCTAGAAATGCGAAGGTCGCGGGTTCGATTCCCACCGCGGTCAAGTAGAATTTTCTGCTTGCCCGGTTGGTTACTTGTGCAGAAGAACAAATACACCTTACATATATATCCACAAGTGAACACATGGCTCAATTGAGAGCAAAAGTACAAATATATCAACATTTGCAGAAGTAACTGCATAACGACATGTAAAAGGACGAAACTCCGCATTGTCAATAACAACTAAGTAAATCACAGTCGTTCCCAACTTGGCCTTGTAGCTCAGACGGTAGAGCATCGTTCTAGAAATGCGAAGGTCGCGGGTTCGATTCCCACCGCGGTCAAGTAGAATTTTCTGCTTGCCCGGTTGGTCATACTTGTGCAGAAGAACAAATACACCTTACATAATATCCACAAGTGAACACATGGCTCAATTGAGAGCAAAAAAAACGTACAAATATATCAACATTTGCAGATAACTGCATAACGACATGTAAAAGGACGAAACTCCGCATTGTCAATAACAACATAAGTAAATCACAGTCGTTCCCAACTTGGCCTTGTAGCTCAGACGGTAGAGCATCGTTCTAGAAATTGCGAAGGTCGCGGGTTCGATTCCCCGCGGTCAAGTAGAATTTTCTGCTTGCCCGGTTGGTCATACTTGTGCAGAAGAACAAATACACCTTACATAATATCCACAAGTGAACACATGGCTCAATTGAGAGCAAAAAACGTACAATATATCAACATTTGCAGAGTAACTGCATAACGACATGTAAAAGGACGAAACTCCGCATTGTCAATAACAACATAAGCCAAATCACAGTCGTTCCCAACTTGGCCTTGTAGCTCAGACGGTAGAGCATCGTTCTAGAAATGCGAAGGTCGCGGGTTCGATTCCCACCGCGGTCAAGTAGAATTTTCTGCTTGCCCGGTTGGTATACTTGTGCAGAAGAACAAATACACCTTACATATATCCACAAGTGAACACATGGCTCAATTGAGAGCAAAAGTACAAATATATCAACATTTGCAGAGTAACTGCATAACGACATGTAAAAGGACGAAACTCCGCATTGTCAATAACAACATAAGAAATCACAGTCGTTCCCAACTTGGCCTTGTAGCTCAGACGGTAGAGCATCGTTCTAGAAATGCGAAGGTCGCGGGTTCGATTCCCACCGCGGTCAAGTAGAATTTTCTGCTTGCCCGGTTGGTATACTTGTGCAGAAGAACAAATACACCTTACATAATATCCACAAGTGAACACATGGCTCAATTGAGAGCAAAAGTACAAATATATCAACATTTGCAGAGTAACTGCATAACGACATGTAAAAGGACGAAACTCCGCATTGTCAATAACAACTTAAGAAATCACAGTCGTTCCCAACTTGGCCTTGTAGCTCAGACGGTAGAGCATCGTTCTAGAAATGCGAAGGTCGCGGGTTCGATTCCCACCGCGGTCAAGTAGAATTTTCTGCTTGCCCGGTTGGTACTTGTGCAGAAGAACAAATACACCTTACATAATATCCACAAGTGAACACATGGCTCAATTGAGAGCAAAAAAGTACAAATATATCAACATTTGCAGAGTAACTGCATAACGACATGTAAAAGGACGAAACTCCGCATTGTCAATAACAACATAAGCCAAATCACAGTCGTTCCCAACTTGGCCTTGTAGCTCAGACGGTAGAGCATCGTTCTAGAAATGCGAAGGTCGCGGGTTCGATTCCCACCGCGGTCAAGTAGAATTTTCTGCTTGCCCGGTTGGTATACTTGTGCAGAAGAACAAATACACCTTACATAATATCCACAAGTGAACACATGGCTCAATTGAGAGCAAAACGTACAAATATATCAACATTTGCAGAAGTAACTGCATAACGACATGTAAAAGGACGAAACTCCGCATTGTCAATAACAACATAAGAATCACAGTCGTTCCCAACTTGGCCTTGTAGCTCAGACGGTAGAGCATCGTTCTAGAAATGCGAAGGTCGCGGGTTCGATTCCCACCGCGGTCAAGTAGAATTTTCTGCTTGCCCGGTTGGTATACTTGTGCAGAACAAATACACCTTACATAATATCCACAAGTGAACACATGGCTCAATTGAGAGCAAAAGTACAAATATATCAACATTTGCAGAGTAACTGCATAACGACATGTAAAAGGACGAAACTCCGCATTGTCAATAACAACTTAAGAAATCACAGTCGTTCCCAACTTGGCCTTGTAGCTCAGACGGTAGAGCATCGTTCTAGAAATGCGAAGGTCGCGGGTTCGATTCCCACCGGTCAAGTAGAATTTTCTGCTTGCCCGGTTGGTATACTTGTGCAGAAGAACAAATACACCTTACATAATATCCACAAGTGAACACATGGCTCAATTGAGAGCAAAAAACGTACAAATATATCAACATTTGCAGATGTAACTGCATAACGACATGTAAAAGGACGAAACTCCGCATTGTCAATAACAACATAAGCCAAATCACAGTCGTTCCCAACTTGGCCTTG